>NC_052058.2:15547447-15551789 GCF_903992535.2 Arvicola amphibius | reverse complement strand
AGGAACATATAAATGTTTACAAACGGCTCTAAAGATTTGCATGTGCAGTGTGCATTTATAACACACTTGGAATGCACAGAACCCATGCCAGCTCAGTGTTTAGGTGTGCACATGTACCCAGCTGAGCGTTTTTAGAAAACTACTGCACAAATTGACAATAGGTATAGGTCATTCTCTCTCTTTCTCCTTTTGGCTTCCCTTTTCTTTTTCTCCCTATTTCCTTTCCTTCCCCCTACCCCCTAACTCATGAAAGATTCTATGGACTGAAAAAGCCCCAGGCTGAAAGGACTGAATGCCTTGATTGACGTGGGGAAGGGGGTCAGTAGAGTATGTTGTGTCGGCAGCAGAGGCTGCAGCCCACCGTGTGGTTTTACTGACCAGCACGCAGGGGAGAAGCATTTTGCACAGTGTTTGTTTTCCTGTCTTGCACTTACAAATAAGGTCTATGGGAGTAAGTAGTAGTAGCATGGAAAATGTTTGTTGTTTTTCCCTTTTTCTTTTTAATGCTTTTGTTTAAAATTTGATCGCCTTAACTACTGTAACATAGCCTATTTTTTGTGCTTAAGATACTGAATGGAAAACTCCATTTGTGTTGTGCTGGACTGTTTTGGAAATATTTGGTCAAATGTATGTTAATTGGCTTGTAATGGCATTTAAAGCAAACAAACAAACAAAAAAAGCTGTGAAAATGGCCTTGGAGCATTATCTTTAGTT
Source organism: Arvicola amphibius (assembly GCF_903992535.2). Lineage (NCBI taxonomy): Eukaryota > Metazoa > Chordata > Mammalia > Rodentia > Cricetidae > Arvicola > Arvicola amphibius. The sequence goes on along the minus strand of NC_052058.2, from coordinate 15,551,075 downwards.
ACTTGAAGAGTTTCTAGGTTTTTTTTTTTTAATACAGTTTATGTTAAAATAATCTTTATTAATTTAGAGAAGACAATCAATGTCTGTGAGGAGAACGGACTTTTTTGGAATTTTTTTGTGGTCATTGTGAGTGATTGCTTTTCTCTTTTCTTAGTTTCATATTCTTTCTTTGTTCTAAATCTTAGACTGACATCTAGCTTTGACAATCATAGTATGTTTTATTCCTGAGGGGGAATAACTTATAATGCTGTTTAGTTTTGTACTATTGGTGTGTTGGTGAATTTTTAAACTGTGTGCTAACTGCAATAAATTATATGAACTGAGAATTCTCTGTGTGGTTTTTGTATCATGATCGCATAACAGATTTTGAAGTCTGTATAGTGCATGGCATCTTCATCTTAACATCAGTTTTATTCAGGTTATGAAGTTACTAGAATGCTTCAGGGTCGGGCCCCCCCAAACGGAAATGTGCATGGGCCTCACCACTTAAGGAGACACTAAGTGTGCATTTCTACAGTGTAGAAAGACTGTTGAGGTTCATTCCTTAGAAACCGTGATTACAAAGAACTTCAAGTGGCAAGGTAGGCTTTTCATAATAGTAACACAACTATTAACCCATATACAATGCAAGTCACTTTCCATGCATGGTTTTACCCTAAGTTGATTGGTCAATCTGTTCTCCCATGTTCTGGGTTAAGTGGAAAATTGAAGGAGACCGGATGTCTCAATTTGTGAACACTGCTTGGCTAATGAGTGGAAGTCTAGGCAATTGAATTAGGAGGCATTTTCGGTGGTTCAAGATTAGCTGTGAATGTCCGTTTTTCTTACCAGCACTCAAAAGATCTTAGTGTTTAAGTTCTAATTTAAAACATTTAAGCAAATGCATCATTAGAAAGAACTATTCCCTCCTCTTTGCCATTCCCCACTACCCCAGTTTGCCTGTCTTGCAGGGCTGCTTGGCCTGCAGAATTGACAGAACACATGTATATGGGATTTTGGGGAATTGTCACACTGGCTGTAGATTGCAGTGGGGCCCAGGTCCTGAAGTTGTATAAATACCCAAATCTTAAACTGCCCATAACTCCTGATCTTAAAGACAAATACGGAAATAATGGTTTCACATAACTACTGTCTGAGATAGATTTACACCACAAAGCTCATGGTAAGGTTAATATGGGGGATCCAGAGTGGTGAAACACCCTTTAGAAGGTCTTTGATGGCTTTGGCTGCACGAGCCATGATTTGCAGTTTGGAGTGATAACATTAAATTTTTAACTGAAAAAAAAATGTAACAACTCACAGGTGGTTTTAAAAAACCAAACATCTCACACGAAGGGGACATTTTCATTTGGCCTCTACACAATCCCTTGAGCTAGTTAGCAAGTGAGGAGAGATACCTTTCATTTTCCTGTACATTAAAGCTTCCCGAAGATGCTGGGGGTTGGTGTATCTTGCAGTTCCATTGACTGTCTTAAGTGAGAACCGCCTTAGTACATCTTTCATGGGATGCACTCCTCAATACAGCGTTCTGATTGTGATTTGGAATAACTTGTTAAAATACCGTTAGAGCGGCACCAGAGTGTTTATTACACAAATGGTCACAGTTGGCATGTGACACACAAGAATCTCTTGTTTATTCACCGCCACTAAAGAAAGACAGTTGTCATGTAATCCAGTTGGAAACCCTGTAAAATCAGGCTCTCCTTTGACATCTGGCTGTTCCCTAAATGCGTGGTAAAAATATGGTTTCACTTACTTTGGAAAACACTGTTTCTTTTCAGATAATCAATTATGCCCTGGATTGCTGCGGGCCCAGCATTGTGTGCTAGGTGTACCCCGGCAGAATAGTCGACAAGTAGAAGATGCTAAGGATGCCAGTTGGGGATTTCCTTCCTAGTTAATTATGCTATCGGATTAATAGGTGAATCAAGTAGAGCTTACCCTTAACAGGTTTTACATGAGTCTCTAAAAACAGCTTTTTGGGAGGTTAGAAAAGTGTGAATATTTGAACCTCAATAATATTAAAAATGCTTGTTTTCCAAGTAAATTTTAGTTTTAAACTACTAAAAAAATAGCTGGGTTTTCTTAACCTAAATAAGCAAGTCTACTTAAAAGTCTTGAACTTCCTAATCTTACAGATAAAACACATATAAAACTACATTAAAAAAAAAAAACTTGGGAAACCCCAGTTTTAAAAATCCAATATAAAATTTTCTAAATATCTTAAGATCTCAAAATTTCCTGCACTGTTTGACTATTTTCATTCCTAAAAAGTTTCAAAATTTGAGTTCTTAACCTCAACAGTGGAAATCTCACATACCTCTGGGTAGAAAATTTTTTAATTGTAAATGATATAATTTTGATTATTATTTATTGCAGTGTTTTGAAGTTGCTGATACGGTTAGGGGATGAAGTATGAGTTTGAAATTAGGAACAAAAAGCTGTGTCATTTTCATTAAAGTCCTCGGCCATTAAAAACTGGAGATAAGTCATCTTAAGAATAAAGCATAGGTTTTATTTTTGTAAAAGCAAATGGCTTTTAGTAATTTATTTTGGCTAGAGCTCCAACTTTATTACACTGACAGGATTTTGTCCCCTTATGTTAGATTTTTTTTTTTTTTTTCTACCTTTTGCCTGGAGGAATCCTGCAAAATCTATGTGATCCCTTAGTCTAGACATGCAGTAACTTATTGGACGTATTCAGTTTAGCTCAGTTAGAGATGTTTTCTGTCTCTAGCCGTCCCCACTTGCCTCATCAGCCTTATCGAATGACATCTTAGGGACCAACATTGAGAGCTTTTCAGAAATTCATTTTAAGAGAACTCAGAAATTAAGCTTTTGGCATTTTTGCAAACCAGTGCCTTTAAAATAAATGCCCTCACCTATTGACTTTTTGTGATGTCTTGTGGAAGAAACTGAACTCCAAATTTGTGTGCTACTATAAACACAAGGTTGGTTATGTAGAAATGGATCAACAAATAGCAATAGTTTTGAACAGTTTTCTTTAAAAATCAAATTATCATGCCTCTGCTTATGCTAAATAAGTTGTAATAATTCTCCACGTAATTCAAACATATATAAAACAGTTTTCTTAGGACATCAAGCCACATGAAAGAGATGGGCTTTTTTTGTTGTTGTGGTTGTTTGGTGGTTGGTTGGTTGGTTTTGACCTGGAAGAGGGGCTAGGGGAGAGGGATGGAGTATCCAGTTACCTTTCCTAATTCTATTCTGATATTTATAATCTCATTTCCGTTTCTAGCCTTATGTGGGATAATTACTTTCGTTAGAAGGATAGCCTATTAACAATATCTTTTAAACCAAAGATTGTCTTGAATTTGTGGTCACTATTCCCCCAACAAGCTTGTCCTTCTCTAAGCCTTAGGCATGAATTTACTATTAGGTTCTAGAAATGTCTCTTTTGGAATGGAGACGGCAAAACAAAACAAAAACAGAAACCATTTGGCTTTAAAATGTAGCACATTCAGGCAGAAATAGTTTGAATAAGTGTGTGCAGGGTGGCTTTGAGAGTCTCTGGTCACTCAGAGAATCCGTTCACTGAAACCACCCGCATACAGTTTGTTATGATCTTTGTAGTTAATCATTAAATCAGGTGGCCTTTGATAAGTGT